>NC_056728.1:1402874498-1402884498 GCF_019279795.1 Protopterus annectens
AAGTGGTCAAAGAAAAAAGCCTCAAGGCAACATAGGTACTTTTAAATGTAAAAGTTGCAATTTTTGTGAATACATTTCAGAGGGAGCAGATTTTAATGTTGCAACTCAGAGCAAGATGTGGCACGTTCCAGGCATTTTTAATTGTAAATCTACATTTGTGGTATACATGGCAAAATGCTCTACTTGTTTTTCATTCTATATTGGGAAAACCAATAGGCAACTTAAAAACAGAATGTATGAACACTATTATGCCATCAAAAATAAAAATTTAGATAATGCTTTTTACAAGCACACTTTAAACCATGTGAGTAGCAATAACAGTGTTAAGTTTCTTTTTACAGTTATAGATCATGTTCCATTGGGCTTTAATGGAGACAGAGATGGGTAACTAGATTTTAAAGTTTAAATGGCAGGTTTTATTAGATGCATGCAGGGCACCAAGGCTTAACAATGGTGTCAACTATAAAGCTGTGTTGAAAAGAAAAGCTTATTATAACAAATGTAAATAGTTTATGTTTGTTAGAAATGTATGCTTTATTTTAAATGCATTTAAACACATTTTAAACAGTTTTTACATTAAGTTTAAGTAAAATGAGATTTGATTGGTGGGATGTGTATTGATAATGGTATAAAAATGGGACAGTTTTTTAACACTTAATTCTGATGAAGGCCTAATTCTTGGGCTGAAAGCGTTAAAACAGTGGATTAAAGTTCATTTTGTGTAATATAGTGGTCCATCATCACTTGTGGTTTTATATATATATATATATATATATATATATATATATATATATATGGAGAGAGAGAGAGATGTGTGTGTGTGTGTGTGTGTGTGTGTGTGTGTGTGTGTGTGTGTGTCTGTGTGTGTATATATATATATATATATATGTGTGTGTGTGTGTGTGTGTGTGTGTGTGTGTGTGTGTATATATATATATATATATATATATATATATATATATATATATATATATGGGTCTACTTCATTTGCCCTAACTTCTGAATGACAGACACCCATTTGCCCGACCCCATTTGACTGACACTTCATTTTACCGACACTTCATTTGACCGACAAGTATTATTGGCAAGTAAATGGGATATGCCCCCTTCCCCACTGTAGTGTGACCCCGGAGTTAGAATATATTGTTAGGGGGTGTGTGGGGGCACAGCCCCCCACTTTTGTTTTACTAAGCAATATTAAAGCAAAACTAAACAATATAATATGAAATTAAGTGGGGGGCTTTGCCCCCACACCCCCCATGCCCCCAACTATATATTCTAACTCCAGTGTTGCACTACAGTGGGGAAGGGGGCATATCCCATTTTCTTGCCAATAATACTTGGTCATATGAAGTGTCGGTCAAATGAAGTGTTGGTCAAATGAAATTTCGGTCATTTGTTCTCGGGAAATGAGTGTCGGTCAATTGGAAGTTAGAGCAAATGAAGTAGACCCATAGATATATATATATATAAATATATATATATATATATAGAGAGAGAGAGAGAGAGAGAGAAAGAGAGATGCAGGATGGCTGGTCGAACAATCACAATGTCAACGACCAGAATACTGACATAGTTACATAAAAACATATAACAGCAACACATTCTGTGCATGCTCTGATGATTACCCCCAGAGCAAGCTAAACCAAATGCAAGTGTTTTTTCAGGGGAGCAGTTGTAGCCATATACCTCCCCACACCCCTTGCCAGTTATATATAGTAACTCTGACACTGCACAATCCCCAGGGAAAGGGAATATTTCCCTAATCAGTGATTGTCAATCTCACACACCTGTCAACTGTCTGTTTCAGTCCACCAGATGGTGTCAACCACACAGATTTTGATGTTGCAGTCAGCTGCCCTACACATTTGTAGTCAGTTTCTTTTTCTGGTCTGGCATCAACTGACAGATAACTTCAGCTGCCTGTTTTCTGACTACTACACAGACCTTACATTTCTTATTTTCCACTACTAGTAACCCAGAAGGCTTTGTGTTTATCTAACTCTTCTCATCTCATAATGCTGGATGTTTCACCTTAACACATTTCTTTCTTTCTTTCTACTCCTTATGCTTTCCTTCATGCACCCCATAGTTCCTGTACTGTTGCTGCTTTCTACGAGTTCTCTGCTTCTTTGTACTTCACTTGCCAGCAGTGTATAGTCTGCCTTCTAAGCAGCTGCAGACTTCCATTCCTAGCTTTCCTTCTCTTTTATTTCAAGGAGGCAAGGATGTTATTGCCCACATGTTTCTGTCCTTCCACAGTCTGCAGCAGTGAGGGTCAAGTCAGTCATATTAGAAATATTTGTTGGGATCCTCACCTTTAACTTAGCATATCTTTACCTGATAGAGCAACAATGTATCCTTCACCCTCCACTGCCAGGATATCGGCACACCCTAGTTTACAGCTTGACGTTTTAGCTTTTTAGCACTATGGCTATTCTGTTTGTTAACTCTTTAGTGTTATTGCTGAGTCTGTCATTGTTTTTCTTTATTCCGACTGATGTATATAATATATATATATTTTTTTGTATATATTTTAGATATATATATATATATATATATATATATATATATATATATATATATATATATAGGTTTACTATCATATGTTCAAATCAAATTCCATCGACTGCACTTTTGTAGAACAGGAAAATTCGAAAACGGTAATGTATAACACCAAAAGAAAACCTAGGAACGGTTTTAACATGGGTTGAGATAGGTGTTCACTGTTATTGCCGAACTACAACCCTCTCCCCTATCTCGACCCATGTTAAAACCCGTTCCTAGGTTGGCTTTTGGTGTTCGACATTACCATTTTTGAATTTCTGTGTTCGACAAAAGTGCAGTCGGCGGAGTTCAATTCGAACATATGATAGTAAACCATATATATATATATATATATATATATATATATATATATATATATATATATGTATAGATATACATATATATACTATATATATATATATATATATATATATATTTTATATATAGTATATATATTTTTTTGTATATATAGTTTTGTGGATATTTAAAGTCTATTTTCCCTGTCGCAAGGAGCTCCAGCACCTTACGATCACAGGTAGCTTAGCTTTTGAATTATACTCATCTTATTTCTTGTTTTTTAATGAAAGACAACTGTAAATGTGAGTATTTACCACCTAAGTTTCTTGTTGCAAGGAGCACCAGCACCTTAACTTCACATTTAGATGTATCTGTAATATTTTCACTACAATTTCATGGTGTAGTACTAAAGTAAAAGGAAGACCTATTGCCTGAAAGTGTACCAATTGTTCTTGTCCTCAGAATCTTGCATTTCTGTTTTCCTGCTTTTGTGAATTATTGCCTTGTGTATGTCTACACTGTGCTGTTGTTAACTACTGTTGTTCTGCATTACTTTATGCATAGGTGTAAACACTGCTGTGTTCTTAGCTAGCTATGTGTGTAAGACACTCATACAATGGAAATTAATGCTTGGTATACTGCCTTTGCCTACCTGTATTACTTTTTATTCTCTCTACCCATGGTATTTTTGTCTCTCGCTCTTTTCCTGAATTACCTGCTCATAACTAATCCCCCTCATCTCTGTTTTTATAGCCCTAGTGGATTTTTCCCTGCTGTTTTCTCCTGGCCACAGTACAGGCAATGCAGGTTTGATGACCTTAACAGATACCCTGCATCTCTAACCATCGGTCCGGAATCCACCATTTTAAGCTTAAAATAATACCTCTGAAGTACGTGTCCCAGTGAATAAATACTAAATGATGCACTAATCGTTTAATTAATACTAGAATTTATAAGCACAACAGGAATTTACAGTGTTGTTTTTTTTTGTGTTGTTTTTTTTTTGTGCTAGTTGCCACGAAAAGCAGACACCAGCAGCTCCTATACTTTCTCTTTGGTTACCCACATACTGTTTCTGTGTATATTCTCCTGTTCTGTACTTTACCCTTCCCTGAAGTCATTTCTAGCCTCACTCATAACTGCCTTTGTTAGTGCACCTGCCCTATTTTACTGTCTTCAGACTCTTACATATTAATGTTTTTTTTTATTTTTTGCCCTGTTTTAGCTGCTAGTAAGACCTCTCCCCCCTACAAAGACCCTCTCTATTGTAGCTTATTTTAAACATACAGCACTGGGTTTGCTTCAAGTAAATCTACTTGTGTAGCTTGAGGCCAGTGTCCTTTGGTAAGCATACTTCTGCTCATATTTTATTTCTTTTTAATTTATTTCTGGTGATTATACCTTTAGAAACTTTATATCCTTGTCTCTCAAGCTAGTTTTTCACTACCTTTTTCTCTGACTTCATCTTGACCAGGGTGCTAGCCCCACTCCGTTCTCCCTTGCTTCGCTCGGGCTCACTTTGCTCATCTACCCTACCCCATTCCCACCCACCCCATTACAATTACCTTTATACCTAACTATCCCTTCCCTTCCTATCCCACTAGCCACTACAATTCAACTTCCTGCCTATTGCCACAACCACCTTACTAATCTGTCAATCTTGTCAACACCACTTCCTCTATACCACTGTCTCTACCTACTCTATCTGACCATATTTTATTCTAACATGTATTATTTTCTAATATCTTCTACACTACTCCTTATTCTCTATATCTCCACTTCTTCCCACTCCAGTCTCTCTGTCCCACTCCTATGTTCACCAACTTCTCACTCATACAGCATATATCCAACTACTTCATCTTTTACTATCTCCCCTAATCTCTTTACTACCGCTACCTCAAGTCTGTATAAACTATCCATAATACAGGTTTTTAAACCTTCCCACAAAGCTAAGTCAAAACTATACAAACTCCATCTAGCATCTACTACACACTCTCTCCTCACTAAAAACCTACTTTGTTCTGGAGATATCCATCCCAACCTTGGCCCCTCTTCTTCTCTCCCCACCCTCACTCTCCCCAAAATTACCTCTACACTGCCCCATCTTACTCCTCTAACAGTCACCAGTCTCAGTCACAACAATCATCTCCATCCAAATACTTAACTATTTACTCATTGAATATTCAGAGTTTAGCAAATAAAGTTACTGAGCTGCACTCATGGATAGCTCTCAATTCCCCTCACATCCTCTCCCTATCAGAAACCTGGCTCAAGCCACAAATATCAAATAGTGAAATACTCCCACCAGGTTATAATATCTTCCGATCAGATAGACCTGTAAAAAAAGAGGGTGGCATGGCCATCCTCTACTCAAACAACCTTAACCTCTCACCTTACCCTTCCCCAATTCCTGACTTCCTCCCAGCTGAAATCATCATCCTTAACTGCCATCTGAATCCCCACAAAAAACTTGCAATTGCCTCTATCTACCTTCCTCCTGGTAACAATCAACCCATTCTTGAAAACATCCCATCCTGGTTCTCCCACAACATACCATATGAGACACATCCTTGGTGATGTCAACAATGATTGGTCCAAACTCACAAATGACTCCCACCAACTCAGTATCCACCTACATGGCTTCCACCAACTTATAACATCTCCTACTCCAAATTCCACCTCCAGCCCCATCATAGACTGGATCCTTACCAATTCCCCCCAACAAATACTGCAATCCAATCACCTTACCTGACTCCCTCAGTGATCATCTCCCTACCACCATCTTAAGACACTAGTCCCATATTCCTAAACCCCACCGTATTAAAGACTGTCGAAAACTATCAACTTTCAATTGATCCCAATTTAACTCCATTCTCCACAACATAGATTGGTCCCTCCTAAAACACCCCTTCCCCTAAATGATGCTGTAAGCACTTTCAAAAGCATCTTCATGAGTACTCTAAACTCCTTAGCTCCCTCTAGGAATATCAGAGTAAAATCAAATCATGCTCCCTGGCTCTTCAAGGAGACTAGGTCCCTTATGAAACAAAGAGATAGTGCTTGGAAAGCATGGACTAAAACTAAACAACCACCTCTTCTTCAAAAATACAGGCAACTGAGGAACCTTGCAAAAAACATACAACTAATAACAAAAAGTTATACTATAGCTCTGCTCAGCTTAACAACAAATCCAATCCTCGAAAATTTTGGTCAACTCTCAACAACATCCTCTATCCCGGAAAGCCCTCTAATCCCTCCCCATACCCTAACTCTTCCTCTCAGGAAACAGCTACCCTCCTGAATAAACACTTTATCTCTTCCATCCAAAATCTGGTAACCTCTAAGCCAAACTCTACTTCGACACCCACCCCTCCAAGTCCCACTAACACAACTTTGTTTTCATTTGAGCCAGTTCCCATTAATTGCATCAAATCTCTACTACTCAAGCTAAAACCTTGCTCTCTTTCCACTGACAATCTATCTCCTACATTCC
Source organism: Protopterus annectens (assembly GCF_019279795.1). Taxonomy (NCBI): domain Eukaryota; kingdom Metazoa; phylum Chordata; order Ceratodontiformes; family Protopteridae; genus Protopterus; species Protopterus annectens. Next base: position 1,402,880,836 of record NC_056728.1, read on the forward strand.
TCACACTTGCTGCTGACTCAATTGCCTATCCTATATCTATGCTAATTAATCGATCTATTCTGGAATCAACTGTCCCCACCCGTTGGAAATCTTTCTTTACTATCCCTCTTCATAAAGATGGAAACTCCACTGACCTCTCAAACTACCGACCCATTACCATTCTGTCCCCCCTCTCCAAGATATTAGAAAAATGTATTCACTCACAGCTTCTCAATCACCTCCTCACACACCACTTACTTACCCCTACCCAACATGGATTTTGTCCTCACCACAGCACCACCACAGCCCTCCTCTCCTTCAATCATATCATTGCAGAGGCCCTAGACAGCAATAAACTAATTCCTGTCTCTTCCTAGATCTCTACAAAGCCTCCAATACTGTCTCGCATCCTGTACTACTATCCAAACTCGAAAATCTCCACTTATCTCCCTCCGCACTTGCCTGGTTTAATAGTTACCTATCCAGCAGAGAACAATCTGTCAAATGGCTCTCATCCTCCTCACCTTTACTTCCCATCTCCACTGGTGTTCCCCAAGGATCCATCTTGGGACCCCTTTTGTTTAACATCTTCATCAATGATCTTTACAACTCATGTAAAAAATCCTCCCTTATCCAGTATGCCGATGACTCCAAACTTATATCCATCTCAAATAACATTCCTGAACTACACTCCCTGACCCAACAAGCCCTACTATCCACTGAACAATGGCTCTCTCACAACCTATTGATCCTAAATCCCAAAAAGGCCAAACTCTTACTTTTCCTTCCCCATTCCCTTTCTCATCACAAAACCTCCTTTTTTATTACATCTTCTAACAATACAACTATCCAACCTGACACCCACACAAAACTCCTAGGGGTCATTATCAATGACGAACTAAAGTTCAACCTACACATACTCCAGTGCATAAAAAAACAAACCAGAAACTAGGTCTGCTATATCGGAACAAAAAATTCCTAACCCCTGAATCTAGACTTACCCTGGGCCAGGCATTCCTCCTCCCCTCCCTCTTATACGCTGCCCCAGTTCTTACCAATATCCAGGCCTCCACTATAAACAAACTCCAACAGACTTACCATAAAATAGCCAGATTCATTATTAACCCCCCATACAACTCACACCACTACATTTCTTTAAACTCTCTTCAATGGTTTGAACTTCCCCAATTTCTGCCATCTTATCAATTTCATATGCTACACCCTATTCTTTATAAAACCTCCTTCTGTCCATCTCTATCTTCCTTAGTCTCCATCTACATCCCATCCCGGACCCTCTGTACATCTAACCAACGTCTACTACCCAAAAAGGTCAGTAGGCAAACTACTCTACAAACACTCCCTTGCCCATGCTTGGAACAAACTTCCCCTTTGACTTACGTTCAATCTCTCACACCTCACACTTCAAAAATGAACTAAAAGCTTATTTTCTCAATTCCAGGACCTGCCCTTGCCATGACCCCCACCTAGTCTTCCTTCCCTTTATGTACCCTCAAAAGGTCCATACTTAGTACCTTATTACACCTCTCTCTCCAGTGTGTCTACTATGCATTTGCATAATTTTATACAAACAAAAATATTTTATTGTTGACCTATTGAACTATATCAATGTAAAATTATGTTACTAAGCTTCTTTTTAATGCAACTTTAACTTTATGCATGTAACCCAACATATGTGAATCTTTTTGCTATAACGGCTATTATATCAATATTGTTTAAAATTGTACTTGTTTAAAAATGTACTGCTGGAGCTTTTCTCCTCGGGTCTCCACTGAAAATGGGCCACAAGCCCAGTTGGACAAACCCGGTTAACAAATGTCAACAAATAAATAATATATATATATATATATATATATATATATATATATATATATATATATACTGAAGCCAACCACAAGGGTTCCTCGTTCTCTCTCTCTCTCTCTCTCTCTCTCTCTGTCTCTCTCTCTCTCCAGTTTTAAGGCTGGCATCTACTTCTGCCCTCCCTTCATCATCTGTAATTTCACCTTATTGCATCTTTACCCCTTCTGGTTTTAAAGAGAAATCAAACTTCTCTAGTTTTCTATAAAACCTATGGGTACTGTTGCTCTGTTGTATGACTAACCAATCAGAAGTGGAATTTCCAATGACGTACAAATAAAGTGATTTTAAAAATTATTTTTTATAACTATGTTGTTGTCTGATAAAGTTCTTTTAATACGTATTAAAGCACTTAGAATTTAGACTTTAATGTTTTTATGGTTTATTGTTTTTAATGTATTTTGGGCATGTTTTTCTTTTTAATAAATGAATTTGCCATGACTATTTCAGCAGTATTTTTGTACTTTCATTTATTTGATTTACAATGGAGCAAAAGTTTTGGAAATACAAGCAATTATCTGAATGTGTATAAAGTTGTGTAGCAGAAAACAGGATAAATGTGATAAAGTCCATAAGAATACCCAGATGAAATTTCTACCAGTTCTGGATAGAGTGATTATCAGCACAAAGCTGCACAGTGTAACAACCCTAACATCTATGGCTGAACCAACCTCACCTGCTTTGACTGCCATGTTGGTCAGACAAGTCCTCCTCTTTCCTTCCTATGGACCTACATAATTAATATTTACTCAGTCTGCTGTATCCTTTATCCATTCCAACCTCACTTATTTAGCTCCTTCCTGACCTGCTGCAGTATGTCTGGGGACTTACTGCACCCCTTAATAAACTAATTAACATTTAGTCGCATTGTTTGGTTTCTCTCTCCAGTTTACAAGTTCAGCTGCTTCTCCATTTCAAATGATTCAGACTTATGAAACTTGTGTTCATTTATGTAAATCTGTATCTACTACAGTGCATCACTGAACGTTTGGTACTTACCTGCTTCTAGATCTAGGATAGTAGTTTTGGATTTCTGACAAGTGTTTTAACGTACACAACCACAGGAATATTATTTTTGTTTACTGCATTACAACTTTTCTCTCTGGGATACCACTGAAGATAGGATCCCCCTGCTGGATTTTTCACACTTAACAAAAGCAAACAAATAAGGGCAGATAGGAGTCACAATGTTCACCAGCTTTGATCTTGAAATGCAAGATCTTGACGTTAAGTAACAAAAACTTCTGTAGCCTAATAAAAACAACCTCCACCCCATCTTCTACAGTCACCAAATATGATGAATGTGAACTACATTTTGTAGGAAGAATTTGTTTTAAGGCCATCAACTTCCCATGTTTCAGTCAGTCATCTGTAAATTGTGAGTTTAAACAGGATTGCTGCAAGGGGGCATTTCTTGCAACACTTTGGTGCAGAAACTCCAAAGATGGTTAGGATTAAGAACAGAGGGCAGAAGGATATAGACCTCACAGGAAAATGAAGTGCAGTGTGTATGGGTTTTCTGGGTGGGGTTCCTTTGGCAAAGATAGTTCACTAATATTTTAGATTTTAGATATATTGTTTTTAGTTCTGTCAATGATTTTGCCTTTAAGACTGTGGTCACTTGGATATCATGCTAAAACCATTGTAGGTAAACTGTACAAATTATTAATGCAATTGTAGTTATGTTAACACCTTTGTTAATTAAATATTACATGATAAATTATTCAAGATGCACAACAATACAGAGCTAAACTGAAACTTTCCATGTGATGTTTCATGTGCTGTTGCAACAAATTCAAAAAAAGT